>NC_048596.1:157019396-157056896 GCF_003668045.3 Cricetulus griseus
TGTGGACAGGAACCAACACACTTACTTGCATTTTCTCCAGTCATAGGTCATTTCCTGGCCATTTCTATTGGAGAGGTTGTTCCATTAGTTACATGTTTGTTTATTTTGAGCCCTTCCCAGCTCTTACCAGTCTGTGTCCCAGACTCCATGACCATTCCTGTCGTTTTGACCGGTACATGTTGGTCTTCCTGGCCTTTGTCCTTTCCAATGTTCCTTCCATCGTCTGTGCTGTCTGCTGGTGACCTTCCCTGCTTTGGTCACCACCAGGATCCTTTCAAATCATAATTCTCTCTTTTCCCAGATATTTTTCCTCATCTGAGATTTATTAAAATTTCACCAAAAAAGTGTGAGTGCTGAGTATAGTGGTGCATGCCTGTCATCCCAACACTTGGGAGGTTGGAGGCAGGAGGATTACACATCTTAAGGCTGGCCTACACTGCACAGCCATAAAGAAAAAAGAAAATTCAGGACATAGTTTTTCTTCAAAGTATTTTAACTTAATCTTTACAAGTTATAAATATTAGTGAGAAAATATTGTCTTTACAATCATGTTTAACTATTCAAAGTATTTTCAGTTGAATTTAGAATATGATAATAAACATTTTATAGATATTTATATCATAATTATATGGTATATATTTAATTTGCACATTTAAATTTTATTGGTAATAAATATAATACTGAAGAAAAGATTAAAAGTCACTTAAAGGAATATAGAAATCTTAATTAATATTTTAGTGCCTATATTTCATAGAATTATTCTTTGAAATTACCTTGTTTCAAAAAATTACAGCATGAAGTGAATTTATGAATACAAGTTTTTTCATGCAGTTTTGTATATAAAAATTTAGCTATATACATAGGTGTAAACTTTGTTTATGAGGAAATCAACTATGTTCTTGGTGGCTATATGAAGTGTAGTTAGCAATGGAAAATGGAAACCTGTCTTTTTGTGGGTCTCTAGAGCAGCGCTTCCTAACAACACTTTCCACCCTTTGAACCTGAGAACTTGTTACTCGATGCTGGGAATAGAGTTGTATATGAGATACAAGTAGTTATGTAAAATATACAAACGAACAAATATTTACCTCTAATATAAAGGCATTAAAACAATTCTTTGGTATACATGTAATTTTTACCATTTCTAAAGTTGAAAGCACATTTGATGTTAATGAGATGCATGTGGTTCTTTATTTTTACATAAAGAATTTAATCTTGACAGAATACTTGATCCTGCAGGATGTGGAGCAGCATTAATATTTTGACTTTGTTATTTAATGTTGAGAATGTCACTTTGCATAAATAGGTAGTACTGAATCACAGAAACAGAAACATTTGGAAATTCTCTCCTGATTGGAAGCCAATACTTATTTAATGATTTTTTTTAAAAAATAGTGAAACTAGAGTCAGCACCTCAAACAGGAATTTTAAAAGTCAGGCATTCTACACTCTAAAGTTGCACTGAGTAGATATGTGCTGAGGAAGATAGTATAAAAATGCTGAAAAATATTTTCTGAAAATTAAAACACTGTTTCTATAAGAGCAGAATCCTGCAATTCGTAACACCCACAGTCTCAGCATTCAGCTGGCGCAAAGATGTGTGTGCATGGTGTCACACGCTCCTGTGAGTTCAGAACCTGGGCCGCAGTGGAACTTCGTGATGTGACATGGTGAGTGTTACCAGAAACATGACAGACTCCTCATGCACTTGACTTTGGATTAGTTTGTGGTGGTTGCTTATTCAGAAAACTTTTACTATTGCCAAACTTGCTTGACCTTCAAGAAGACTCCACCCACCACCCCCCTCCCCGGTGATGGTTACTTTTAAGGTCAATTTGCAACAAATTAGGTTTATCTGAGTAGGAGTCCTCAGCTGAGGAATTGCCCTGATGCCCTTAATTGATGTGGAAAGCCTACCTCAGATGTGGGCCACATCTTCTGGTAGCAGCCCAGATAAAAAGAGTGTGGCAGAAGAAAGATGACTCCCTTTGATCCCCCAACTGGCCTTCTTACCCCTAGTTGACTTCACTATTTACCCCACCAATTCTTTCACTGATACCAGAACCAGCGTTTCTAGGCTTCCATTGAAGATGAAGGACTTGGGACTACTGAAGCACCCAAGCCTTATAAATGGAAACTAGCAGGTTGTCTCTCCCAGAGGGAGACAGCCACCGTGAGCCTGCTCGGACTGTTGAGGCACCCACATGTTTCTATGTTCATCTTATTGCTTCTGTTCCTCTAGAGAACCCTGACTAATATATCCACCTCTTATCACCCTTTTCTTTTGGTGGGAGGAGGTGTTCTGTTGAGATTTGGTCAATGTAGCCCAAACTGGCCTGGCCTGGAATTCAGGTTTCTGCCTTAGTTTCCTGAGTGCTAGGATTTCAGGTGTTACCATAATCAGCTTCCCTTCCTTCAATCTTTGATATTTTGTTAATGACAATCTTTTTACAATTATTGTTACTGTTACAGAATCCTTGATGCTGGGTAATGCATAAAGAAAAGTGGCTTATTTGACTCACACTTCTGAAGGCTAGAAGTCTGAACAGCATGGCATTGCCATTTAGCAGTAGTCTAAGAGCAGAGAAACAGAAAGGGAACCAGCTGTGCACAGAAGGAAGACTTTCGAGCAAGGAAGTGAGACACTGGGGCCACAGGGGGTGGGGAGCCAGGCTTGCTCCTTTATAAAAACCTACTTGACCCAGCCTTCCAAGAGCTTACTCCCAAGAGACAAGATGGATCCATTCACCCAGGAGGATGGAGCCCCATGGCATAATAACCTCCCAGTAAGTCTGCCTCTTGGGGATTACACCACCTAAACCCTGCCACACTGGGAGTGCAGCTTCCAACACGAGCCTGCCCGGAACACCCAGAATTTGCTCAGAACCATGCCCTCCAGAACGCTATACCAATACCTAATGCCTTAAAGCCATCACTATTAATTAATAGATAGTTATAGATCATGACACAAGTTAGGCACAGACAAGTCAAGGACAAGGTCTTGGACACTAATCAACCATACTGACTCAGTAGCTTCATCCGATGAAGCCACAGGTAGCATATCCTAAGACACTTGAGTGTCAATCTTTGGCACCTTTATAAATTATTACAAGCAGAAGACACCAAGTATTGCAAAGCAGCACATCTCTGGCTCCTCAGAGTCAGCCAGGCAAGTCTGTTTTGGCTCCAGGGGTCCACATGCTCCCAGCTATGACCCCATAAACAGAAGTGATGTCAGCAGAGCCATCTGTGCCACTCTGTAGACCCGCAGAGGTCTACCAAAAGGAGCAGCCTGAGGCCAGTCCGTGAGGCCCAGCTCTGCAGAACATTTCAGGACCCAGCTGACACATCTAGAGGCTTTATTGAGCCAAATCTACAGGGAGAGGAGTTCAGAGATCTTTAGCTGGCTCAGCTGTTTGGAGGCAGCTGTGAACTCAGCTGTAACCAGAGGAGTCTCAGAGCACATGCCTACTCTGCCTAGACCCAGACACAATAGCATTCTATGAGGGTGATGGGCAGGTTTCTTCCTGGGAGTGTGGTGTTCATTGGCTGCTGGTGGTCTATTAAACTGAGTTGTGGGGAACACAAAAGGAATAAAATAAAGAAGAGACCAAGAAAAAAAAAAAGTCCACAGAGATGCTCTAGAGATGGCAGAGAACATTCCAGAGGATGGAATTCTGGGATGCCTGAAACTGGAGAGAAGAAATATTTGCAAGCAAAGGAACCAAGTGGATGTGATTCATATTCCGGGCTCCACCACCTATGGCTAAGTGCCCCAGGGAGCAATCTACCCCTTCTTTCCTCAGTTTCCTCATGTGTACCACACTAACAAGTGGTGGGATTCACTGAGCTAGTATTCGTAGAGCTTTCAAGACAGTTATGGCACATGGTAAAACTGCTCAGTAAGGGCCAGCCCATTGCTGTGACAGAGCCCAAGAACATCATTGCCACACACACAGTGAGACCACACACAAGTCACGAGGTGCAGAATGTGGGGAGCTGTGACAGTCCTCGGGTACATCTCTGTGCTTGAAAAATTGCCACTCTAAGAACGGATTACCTTCCACAGGCTGTCATATTACTGGACTCCTTAGAGTATATCCTATGTATAGGGACAAACCTCGGCAGCATTTTAGACATGTTTGTGGGCATCGTCAGCTCTTTCTGTGCAGCACACACTCCGCTAAATACTTTATATGTATGTGAGGATTAATCTTGTTCATCACCTTGATGGGACATGAAGTCAGCTAAGAGGCAAGGATTTACTCTGAGGAGACCATTCCTCAGAGCTGGCAGCACATCCCAGGGTGTGGCCCTGTTCTGAAGAAGAGACAAAGCGGTTTTGTTTGCCTGCTTGCCTTGATTTTTGCTGGCCAGTGCATTTCCTTGAGTCTGCTGCTGCTGCCACTGCCCAGATTCATCCAGGCCTTCAGCACCAGGTTAGGACTGCTTCTTGGACTGAGCAGCTGTCAGTCTCTCTGTCTTAGACTAAGTCACATGCGGCGACACAGTCTAAGATCACACTGTGTGAAACCATGTACTTAAGGTTGGACTCCATCCTGTCCAACTCCCCAAACTCAAGCTTTTAACTATTGCCTGTGTTCAGGAATATGAGACAGTGTTCAGAGGACCATGCCACCTCCAAAAGTTGCTTCCATCCTGTCCCGGTTTCTTGAGGCAAGTACCTTGGGTACCCTCTCAAGAATGCCCTCTTGTAGGGTGAGGTCTTCCTCTCAGTGATCATGGTCAGGGCTCCTGGCTTGCTCAATGAGCCTCCTCATTTGTTCTCTGAGTGTTGCTGATCCTATAAAGTGTGGCTAGGCTCACTATTTAGTCTCTGGGCACTTTATACAGAGCAGCAGCTCGAGACTTACTTCATTCTTCAAATGGTGATATTCTCACCACCACCTTCTAGCAGTCCTGCTAGTTAGAATCCCTGGTGATGGTCCTTGTAACTCAGGAGTGTGGACCCCAGGGCAATGAGGGCTGACTAGTCAATTCCTTCGTCCTTAACTACAGTTTTGTGAAGGAACCAGTTATAACCTATACTGTGAGTGAACCAAGGTTTCTCAGAGGGGCTTGTACAGCAGGACAAGCAAAGAGACTGCCTGCTGAGAGGACTCAGAACTCCCACTTTAGCTTTCCCACCCTAACACCCAAACTCATTTCTTTTAGAAAATGGGCCCAGCTCCAGCGGCAAGGGAGGAGCAAGGCCTTTCTGGTGTGTTCCCTGCATTGTTCCCTCCTCTTCTCCTTTTCCTATGGGAGGCTTAGCCACTGGGTGGAACACTTTCTCCACAGGTGTCTTGATTTTGTAATTAAAAACAAAACAAACAAGCAGAAAAACAAAACAACTCTTCCAAACTGTTTCCCTGGATTTGAAGGGTAGTTTTGGAAACTATGGGTATGGCATGTGTGTGGCTCCAACAGGGAACTTTCGCAGGGGACCAGGCTTTCCCTGTTTTCTAGGTATTACAGTGTTGTAGATATTTAATTGTACTGTGAAATCAAAAACTGTGTTGATAAAATCAACCTTGGATCGGGGACACAGCCAGCAACTAGTTGACAGAAATTAGCCATAGAGAGTAGGGAAGAAGGATAGAGGGATGCACAGAGAGGAGTAGGGAGGGACTTGGAGTTTCATGGTCTTTTTAGTTTGGGAGAGTAGAGAAATCCTTCTTTTGCTGGGTCTCCAGCCAAATAAGGAAGGTCAACTGATGGTTTCTTAGCTTCTCTGAGCTAGCAGATTTTCACTCCAACATTTGACTCTTGAATCTTTATTGGTAAATAGAACAATAGAGACTTAAGTAAAACTTCATTTGCTGGCAGCAATAGAGTGGGTGCCAGCAAGACTGGACATCCTGCCAGGCCATGGCCTGAGCTGTGGGATTCTGACTGTGGTAGGAAGGGTGCAGATGGGAGTTTAAATGTCAGTAGATTCAGGTGTAGCCACTACACCGATGGAAAACAACATTATAGATTTTTCCCCCAAAGAAATGAAAGCTCTGAATTCATGCTTGAGAGAATAACCAGGATTTTAAAGTACATGGTGCTATTCTCAAAATATTGCAGCCATTAACTAGTTATCTAGTTTTATGCTATTTCTGTGTTGATTCTGTTAACAAATTTCATTTGCCTGTTTCAGTGTGTTTTCAGCTGTGGTTGGGAAGACTGGGTCTGGACAAGAGTAGGAAGTGGGGAACAATCTTTTGTACCCCAGGTCAGGATAGTGGCAGCATGGGAATCAGGGAGAGGAGAACAGAGGTGGGCGTGACACCCAGAGGCTGTCCTCACTTGGAACAGCTTCTGTTAGTCCCAGTTTGAATGTGCTGCGTTTATTTTGTTAATAAAGGAGGTTGTTTGCAGCCAGAAAAGTTCCATGGCTGCAATATTTTCACTATTTTCCTGTCTGAGGATCTTCAGCTTATGTGTTTCATTGACTGTAGAATGCAAAATATGCACCATTACACAGGATGTAGAATGCCGTAATGGAGGAGACTTCATATGAAGGCTTATCCATCACTTCGGCATGCTAGAGGATTTTAAATCTTATTATATTGTTAGGGCTGACATTTCATTGTGGCTCATGCCTGGTATTCTGTTAAAACTCAAACATTAACAAGGACTCGAGGAAAATTGTAGCTTGTTCATGTTTTCAGAAGTAGGTTTTTCTGATGATGGAAGGAAATTTAGAGGCGTTCATGTAAGCGCTCTCTGCAACAGCACAATGTGTAATTTTGTAATGTGTGGTGTAGGGCTTATCCTGCCTCACCCCTCATCTCAATTCTACTTACTGCCACCCTTGACCTAAGAATGTTGGGGAAGAGCATTGTCTTCCATCCTTCACTTTGACTTAAAGATAGCCATACACAATTTCCCTTAATGAAATGTGAAATACCAGTTAAATAGGAACGTTCTGTGGGTGAAGGTGGTGACCTACTTTATATACTGTGTCTTCCTCAGGTGCAGCTGGTCTCTGAGATTCTTAGTATTTAGTAATTAAGAAATTTTAGAATGATTCTCTAATCCAAAGGAGAGAGAGAGAGAGAGAGAGAGAGAGAGAGAGAGAGAGAGAGAGAGAGGTATATCAACTCACTAGGGTAGTTCCTGAAACATATAAATACTAGAACACATCCATTATTTCACTTTAGATGTAGCTTTAAGGCTAAGAGATGAGGAGGGGGAAAGTGAGGACATGAAAGGGACATCTGCATGATGAATTAGGGGTGTTGAGAAGGGAAACAGGGCAGAGATGACCATGAAAGGAGTCAGCAGCACTGTCACAGTGACTGAGAAGGTCTCCATGGCCATCTGACATGTTCTGGCCTCCTTTATATTGCTAATGTCATAGACACTTGAAAGAACAACTCAGAAGAGGAATACTTATTCTGGCTCATGGTTTCATAGGGTTTGTGCTGGAGCCTGAGTGCTTGGGCAGAACATCTAGTGTCAGAAGCATGTGGGGAAAGAAAGGGGCTTATCTTAAGGGGGATAGAAACAGGAACTGGCTAGGGATTAGCTACCCCCTAAGGGCCTTTCCCAGTGGCACACTTGCTCCAACAAGGTCTCACCTGTCCAAGTTTCCAGAATCTCTTAAACAGCATCATTATTTGGGGCCACAGGCTTGAACACATGATTCTCTGATGGACATTTCAAGTTCTAACCATAAAGCTACGATTCTAAATGCTCTCATTCTCCCATTATCTAAATGAGCCTGTACCTTTAAATGAACGAGAGGCAGATGTAGCTAGAGGCCAATACATTTAAATTCCAGGCTTCAGCATGTTGTTCATATTTAATGTTTCCAATTCTCATTTCTGAATTTCCATATTTCTCTTTCATATCCTATGCAGCTCTTACCTGAGGCTCTGCTGTTAAATGAGAACCCCGAATCATTTTGTGCTTTATTTCCCAGTCTCTATGACTAGACCTGACCAATGGTAGAGCTTCTTCATTGCTCTCAGGAAATGCAATGCCTTTCCTGAGTTTTCTTTGCTCATTGGCTATGTGTGTGTAACCAAGGCAAGATGACGGCTACTGGCATGGGTGCTCTAAGGGGCCTGCCTGGTTTATTTTCCAGCTTTGATTCGTTGAGGGTAAATTCAAGTGAAAACCCCCGTGATTTCTAAGTGTGTAAACGGAGTTCGCCCTGTAAAAGAAGGCAAGCTCAAATTTAGTTGATGAATGTGCTGGTTCAGTCTTCAAATTTTTACTCTTGCATCCTAATTTCCTTTGATATGTGATTATTCTTTATCCACAGACTGAACCATCTGCCCCCCTTAAACTGGGCTGACCCTGTGATTGCTTTAGCCATAGCCTTGTTATCAAAAGAGATACAAGCCGAGGACTGGGATGTATATATACTTGGTGTTTTCCTCCTTGTGTCTGGAGTTGCCGGCATGGTCAGGAGGGGAAACAGGACAAGAATGGGCAGGGCCAAAGGTCCCAAGCAGCTGGCAAGTATGCCAGAAAAGATCTTTCTGGAGTCAGCTTCAGGGAGCTGGCTCAGTTTATTGAAGCCCTTAGGCCGATTTATATGGACCAGCTCAGGGTTGTGGGGGAAGGAAGGCTAGCCTAACAAGGGAGGGAATGCCCCTAATTTATACATGCTGACCTGATCAAGGACAGGTCACACACCCCTTCAAACACTAGAGTGTGGGAAAAGTGGGGTGCTTGTGTGCTGACTCATACAGCCTTTTATAGGGAACTTCTGTGCAAGGCCATCCTCCAAATAAGGTCAGGCATGGGCGCCGGGGTAGAGACACTATCCAAATAGGGTACAGCGGGAGTCCTGCTGCCAAGGGGGTCCTCCATATCATCTGAGCTCAGAGAGCTATGGGACATGGTGAGCTACACTCTTACATGCAGGGGATTCCAACATGGACTAGCCTTCTGAAGGTTGAGATATACAAGGAGCAGAGATAAAGCTAAAGCTGGATGCTGGGCAGCTGTCAGACATACTCACGAACCTGCCTAGCTGAGCGTCTAGCTAATAGTGGACAATAAAGCAATGCATGCTAATCACTGTGCAAAGTGCACTTAGCATGCTCATATCTGAAGACAGAAGGGGACAACTGGAACAGGGAAAAGAGATGTGTCTGAAGAGCAGGGCAGTGCAGTTGAGTTAAGGAAAGAGGCCAGAGCATGTCTGTATCACAGAGAGCTAATTGTGCAATGAATACCCTACTCTCATTCTCTCCACTGGACCCATGGGGCCAGTTGTTGGAGAGTTGACAGATTTCATAAATCCTTCTTGTGGGTATTCAATGGGTATTCACTGTCTAGTGTTGATCAGAAGGTCTGAGATCTTTCTTTTCCTTTCCATAGTACATAAACTTGAAAAGTGACCACAGGACTGGGATATGACTCTCTTTCAAGGGCCCGGGCCCTTGCCAAAGCTTGAGGGATGGCCTCTTGGATTGTGAACTGGCTGCAGTACAATGAAGGGGGCTTAGATCCTCACTAATTGTGAGTCATATTTTTGATCCCCAGATCTAGAATATTTCTGCTAATGGAATCTTTCTGCTAATCCATGCAAAGAAAACCCTTCGTTTGCAGCCCATCTGCTTCATTTGTAGGGAGCCTGTGATCAATTCACTATCTGCACAAGTCCCCTTGGGCCAAAATAGTCTGGCTGCATTTTCCCAGAGGCTTGCTGTTTAATTGAACACACCTTATCGCTGATGGTTAAGTGCCAACATCTGCTCTCTCTTCCTCTGGGATTCCATTATTGCCACTGAGATCAGAAAACCAAATTTTCATGCAGCATTCTCCATCGTTATCTCTGGCTTACAGAGGAGCACCAGCTTGGACTTTTAGACATGTTGGTGGCCTTTGCATCATTGCCTTGGTAAAGGAAGCATTTTCATGACATATGACTAGGGGTGAGCAAATTACACACAATGAGTCTATTCTGACCTTCCATTTACTAGTGGTACATCTTTCTCTCTTAGCATTTTTCATCTTAGTGATATAGATCAGGGGTGAGCAAGTGTTTCCAGTAAAGGATAGAATAGTAAATATGTTAGACTATATCCATATAGTCTCCATCTTAATAATTCAGCTCAAAGCAAATCTCAGACAACATTAAAATAAATAAACCTAGATTTGTTCCTCTACAATTTTATTTATAAAATTAGATGGGGGACTGGACTGGACTGATGTATCAGAGCTTGTTGACCCCTTGGCACCTTTAGATCCTCCTTCAACCAGCCAACTTAAGAGGACTGTGACCTTGGCTGCCGTGTTTATGATGGAGTGCATTCATTTTAAATCCTGTATGCACAGTCTTGTTCATTGATTCACTTGGACCAAGCTTTGTGCTTCATTCTTCAGGATGCAACACTCCAATCCACTTCCACCCATGCCTCTCAGGCAGCCAGCATGTCCTCTCCCTGTTAGTGTGCAAATCCCCCTTTGGATCTGTCCTTTGATTATCCAGTCCTTTTGTTGAGGGTCAGAGGTTCAGGTAGCCCTTGACAACAGGCAAGTGTTTGTGAGGCAGCAGTGTTCCCTAGTCTGTCTTTGAAAGGTCTTTATTCAGAATTGTTCCTTTCAGAGGAAAAGAAGGTGGGCCTTCTTCAGGGAGAGTTTCCTGAATTCTGAAATCTAGGGTTGTGGGTTCAAAATCCTTAGCCTCAGACATCTAGGAAAATGGCCATGTCAATAAAATACTTGTATAAATATGAGGACCAGAGTTCAGATCTCAGCACTCACATAAAAAGCCAAGTGGGAGGTGTCTTAGTCAGTGTTCTATTGCTGTGAAGAGATACCATGACCATGGCAGCTCTTATAAAGGAAAACACTTGAGATGGTGGCTTACAATTCAGAGGTTCTGTCCATTATCGCTAGGCAGGGAGCATGGCAACATATGGGCAGGCCTGCTGCTGGAGAAGTAGCTGAGAGTCCTACATCTTGCAGACAACAAGAAGTCGACTCAATGGCACATGGAGGGAAGCTTGAGTAAAAACAGCCTCAAAATCCAACCCCACGGTGACACACTTTGAAGATGGAGGTTTCTGTCACGCCAGGTCCTGCTGCCCTTCAGCCCCAAATAAGCACACAGAGACATATTAAGTATTAAACTGTTGGCTGGTAGATAGGGTTTCTTATTGGCTAGCTCTGTCTTAATAGTTATAGTTAATAGTTATTAACCCATTTCTATTAATCTATGTATTACCACGAGGCTGTGATTTTCCCGTATACTCCTTCAGTAGCATGGCATTTCTTTTCTGCCTCTCTCTGCCTTCCTCTCCCCAGCCTTCTCCTGGTCTGGTAGCCCTACCTATCTTCCTGCCTGGCTATTGGCCAAACAGTGTTTTATTCATCAACCAATAAGAGAAACATATACACAGAAGGACATCCCCCATCAACACTTCCTCCAACAAGACAACATCTACCCCAACAAAGCCATACCTCCTAATAGTGCCACTCATTTTGGAGGCCATTGTCTTTCAAACCACCATAAGGGGTTGTGCCTGTAATTTCTTTTCTTTTTTGCTTTTTTGAGACAGGGTTTCCCGTGGCTTTGGAGGCTGTCCTGGAACTAGCTCTTGTAGACCAGGCTGGTCTTGAATTCACAGAGATCCGCCTGCCTCTGCCTCCTGAGTGCTGGGATTAAAGGCATGCAACACCAACACCTGGCTATGCCTGTAATTTCTAAGTGCTAGGAAGGTGAAAGAAAAAGATCCCTAGAGTTTTCTGCCCATCCAGTCTAGCTGAATTAGTGAGCTGTGGGTTCAGAGTGATATCAGGCTCAAAAAATAGGGTATCGAAAAATTGAGAAAGATATCCAGCACTGACTTCTGGTCTCCACACACATGTACATGTATATACACATATCTGTACACATACATGTCCAGGCGAATGTTTACATAAAGAAGGGACACATACATAAAATATGAGCAAAAATATCCTTAGCCTTATCCATATCTCTTCAGAAGTCCTACCCCATATCTTTTTTATATTAAAGTATTTATCTATATTTATTTTTTAAAGATAATCCGTAATCAACTTCCATTATTTGGGCACATATAAGTAATACTTCTACACAGAGTGCTTCCCTTAAAACAATTAATGACATTTTCTTTTCGTTTTTTTGTTAAATAATTTTTTATTAGTTCAAATTAGGAACAAGCTTGTTTCACATGTCAATCCCTTCTCCCTCTCCCTCCCCTCCCCCAACTCCTCACCAGCTCCCTTCCCCTTCCTCCCTCTACTCCCCATGGAGGGTAGGGTCATCCACAGGATTCCCCAAATTCCACAACATCATCCTATTCTGGACCTAGGCCCTCCCCCATGTGTCCAGGCCAAGAGCATCCTTTCACATGGGATGGGCTCTCAAAGTCCCTTCTTACACCAGGGAAAAATACTGATCCACTACCAGGGGGCACCTAGAGTACAGAGGCCACCTCGTTGACATCCACGTTCAGGGGTCTGGATCAGACCCATGATGGCCTCCCAGGCGCAGTCCAGGGTCCATATGCTCCCCCTTGTACAGGCCAGCTGTTTCTGTGGGTTTCACCAGCCTGGTCCTGACCCCTTTGATCTTCATTCCTCCCTGTCTGCAACTGGATTCCAGAGTTCAGTTCAGTGTACAGCTATGGGTGTCTGCCTCTGCTTCCATAAGCCACTGGATGAGGGCTCTAGGATGGCATATAAAGTAATCATCAGTCTCATTATAGGGGAAGGGAATTTAGGTTATCCTCTCCACCATTGCCTAGATTGTCAGTTGGTGTCATCCTTGTAGATCTCTGGAAATCTCCCTAGTGCCAGATCTCTCCTTGGACCTATAATGGCTCCCTCTGTTATAGTATCTCTCATCCTACTCTCCTCTATTCTTCCCCCGACTCATTTCCTCCTCTCCCTCCTCTTCTCTTCCTCTCATTCTGCCAGTTCCCTCTCCGCTACCCTCATGCTCCCAATTAGCTCAGGAGATCCTGGCCCTTCCCATTCTCTGGGGTCCATGCATTTTTCCCTGAGAGTCCTTCTCGTTTCCTAGTTCCTTTGGTGAAGAGGACTGTAAGCTGCTAATTCTTTGGTCTATGTCTAAAATTCATATATGAGTGAGTACATACCATGTTTATCTTTTTGTGACTGTGTTACTTCACTCAGGATGGTTTCTTCTAGCCCGCGAATTTCAAGATTCCATTGCTTTTTTCTGCTGAGTAGTACTCCATTGTGTAAATGTACCACATTTTCTCTATCCACTCTTCAGTTTAAGGCCTACCCCATATCTTAAGCTAGCTTTCTTCTGTAGCATGGATAATATAAACCCAGAGCCAGATACTGGAGTTCAAGCTGAAGATCAGAGAAGCAAAGCAGCCAGCCACTAGAGAGTTCTCACCTCTACTAATGCTCAGGCTGACGGGGTAATCCACTGAACTTCAGATTTCATCTCCAGACTGCACTGCTCTTCACCAAGCCTCAGAATCCAAGACTGTAATGCTCTCCTTAACGTGGCTGGAGACTAATTGCCACATTGGACTCTTTGCTTCTTCCTCATATACTTCTCTAGTGCTAAGATTAAAGGTGTGAGCCTAATTCTCTTTTAGAATGATTCACTCTAATGTAGCCCTGGGTGACGTTGAACTCACAGAAATCCATCTGCCTCTGTCTCCTGAGTCCTGAGATTAAAGGTCTGTGCCACCATTGCCCAGCTTCTATGGCTAACTAGTGTGGTTGCTGGGATTAAGGGTATAAACCACCACTGCCTGGCCTCTATGGCTGTGGCTAGCTTTGCATTCTGATTCTCCGGGCAAGCTTTATTAAATCATAAACAGTATATCACCATATTCTTCCTCAGGACTCTACCTGTGGAAATGTCGATCAATTAATTACTAATGCAGTTCTACAAAATTTAAGGTCATATTTGCACACTTTCAGATTAAAAATATTTAGTTTGAAGATAGTTTAAAGGGAGCTTATTTGACAGGTAAGAGCATAAAGGAACTACTAAAGATAATGCACCACTCAAAGGCTAATTGTGGAGGTGTCATTTCCTTACCTTAGGCTTATTGGCCAGTAGACGGAGCACAGGAAGCCGCTCCTGGACTGCCACCATCAGGGACCATGATCTTATTAGAGGAGGAATCTGTGGCGCAGCATCCCAAGAGAGGCTCCAGGAATTAATACCACAACCCAGTTCTTGTGTATTTTCGACTCTTTATGATGATGCTCAGTAATAGAAACCAGCTGGAAGCCCATTGGTAGAATTCATTCATGTCAGCTACCCAAGACAAACAGCAGAAAGGGGACAGCTGAAGGATGGAGAATGAGTTTGGAAGGATCAAAGGAGGGCTTTATCCAGCACACTAAAATTCAGTTTCTTGGTGCTACGTACTAAGGGAAATAATTATGTCTGTCTCATAGACATTGAGGTTTTAGAATTGGCATGTCCTGGATCAAGTTTTCACTTAAAAAATAGTTATTTTTATTTTATTTGCATTGGTGTTTTGCCTGCATGCATGCCTGTGTGACACTGTAAGATCTTGGAGTTATAGACAGTTGTTAGCTGTCGTATGGGTGCTGGGAATTGAACCTGGGTACTGTAGAAGAACAGCCAGTGCTCTTAAGCACTGAGCCATCTCTCCAGCCCCCAGTTTTCACTTTTAACTGACTGCCAAATGTTACCAGTGCTCTGGTTCTGGGTAAACACTCCAAGTAAATGTTAGCTTACAACCTTGATGTCCATTTATCCTGTAGTCTGCAGCTGGTGGTTTGGATTTAGGAAGAACACAGGTTACAGCCTAGGGACTTTAAACATATCAATCCCATCAACAGAGCAACTGATTATTTCTTTTGTTTATGAGATTATTGCATCTTTTCTCTAAGCAGTCCCATATGCCCATATGCCTTTCCTTGCTCTCTTTCAAATTCATGGCCTCCTTTCTCATCGACTGTTATTACACACACACACACACACACACACACACACACACACACTTATATACACCTATATATTCCTAAATATAACCTGCTCATTCTGTATAATATATTACTTGCATGTATGTTTTGAAGGCTGACCATTCGGTATTGGATAACCAATTGGTGTGCTTTTTGTGTAGCGTGTAGGTTGCGTGTGGTTGGTTTCTTTTTGTTATAAATATTTGATGGTGATCAGTTTGCCCGTGGCTTAGAAAAAGGCTCTAACTATCAGCCTTGGGCTTCCCACATTGCCCTGTGCATCTCAATTTCCAAGCTGATAAGAAGGAAGAAGGCAATGGACAACCAGTGTTGATCCTAATATGATGACCTGGCTGCTTCATTTACCTACTTCTACACCCCTCACTAGGACTGTCACTAGTCACACGCCACTTCAAGGAGGCGGACAGAAAGCTGCTGTCTGGGGTGCTCACATACTAAAGAGCACATAGCTTTCATCAAAAAAATGAAATAACAGAGGACATATTTGGGGTGACAATCAACCATTGCTGCCTCGAATAAGGTGCTTTAGGCAAAATCAGCACCTACAGAACAATCAGAGGATTTTAGATTGCAACATGGGACCTGTATATCTGATATGCTTTGGAGAACTGATTTTTGGCCTGAATTTGTAAGCTAGTTCATGGAGGTTTTGTTCAAGATTTTGGTACTAATTCTACAGAGCCCTGAGTACATTTATTGATGAAGGCCATCCATACAGTAAGCAATGCTCTTCTTTAGTTACGGAACAGCTGCCTTCCCCAGTATCTTGTCCAATCAGCATTTATCTTTTGAGCATATCTTATATTTAAATCAATCTTTTCAACTAGGATCTTCACCATTGAAATGTCAAGGACCTACAAGAAATCTTGGTAGCTAAGAACATTTTACTCCATTCAGCAGAGGTAATATTTCCACACTCTGAAAAGACCTTTGTTATGTACTGATAAATGTCTTAAGCCTTTCTATTTCTCCTTCAATCAAATAGTGGGGGACATGTATTACTCCCCCATTCATGAAAATCTAAATGCTACAGATGATTATTCACAATAATTTGATAAGAATTTGAAAGGAAGGCAATATTAAAAGTGGATAATAAAAAGTGCAATGGTGGTTTTGACATCACCATTTCTGGCTGATGTTGGAACTGGTGCCAAAAAGAGATGAGTTTTGACACTAGAAACATTTTAGGAATGATGAATTACATCTACTTGACATTATCATTGCGGGTGATGCCTAACTCCCTTAATTTTAACTGTAGGGAGTGAGATAAAAAGGTTAGTCTTTTCTAGAAGATTAAAACACATTTTTAATCTTATTTCTCCAGGCTAAGTCGAGTGAAGATTTGAAAAATTATGTGGAAAAGTCAGCAATATTTTTAGATTGTGTTTCCATGTGGCCAATGCTAATGTATTTGCTTTTCACAGGCTGTATGAGGGTATCGTCATTCCCATTTTACAGAGACAAGTCCACTAACTCGAGCAATAGCAAACCACTTGGCAGAAAAAACAAAACAAAACAAACAAAAAAAAAAAAAACAAAGAATAAAGCAACTGCTGTGTTAAACTTGGGTTCTTTCCACTACACTGCACTGCCTTAACTGTGATGTGTAATTGTAATAATTTATATTTTAGGTACTATCTATTATTTTGAAGTTAGTCTACTTATCACTACTTTCTAGTGTGTATTTCTCAAAAGCTTAGGTTCTTAGATCAACTTCTATGGTTGTCATTCAACATGCTTATGCTCACAGTCTCTGCTGATGCTCTCCATCGTGTCTTCAGATTTGAGTTCTGGCAAATGTCACATGCTCCAGTGTCACATGTACTATGGAGGTAGCTGCAGGAAGATAATTTGGAAAGCTCTGACCTATGTGTCAATTTAGGGAGGACTCAGTGGTGATGTAGTGGAGCCTCCCTATTCTGGGTAAAAAATTCAAATCCAGTTCACAATTGAATTTTAAATAAGCAAAAACTTCACAATAAAATATGAAAGTTCCAAGTTTATAATTGTTTTGTCTAAGTGTGAAGATGAGATTGCTTTGATTTTTCCCTAGAATTATACATTGCTCAGGGGTGTGGAGTTTGAGCTATTAGACAGACAGATAGCCTTCCTCCTCTTGTTTCTTTGAGAAGCCTTGGCCTAGGAGATTTGGCAAACAGGCATCAGTAATTCTAGATATCTAGATATTCTGATCAAATATGGATCTAGTGATTTTATAGACTGCTAGTGACAGCACCCAGGACTCCCTCTTTTTTTTTTAAGTTTCTAAATATGTTTACATTTCTTTTATATATATAAATTTTTATTTAAATTAGAAACAATCTTATTTTACATACCAATACCAGTTCTCTCTCCCTCTCAATCTCCTGTACCCCCCACAACCCCCATGCCACCCCCATCCATTCCCCAGGGATGCTAAGTAAGGTCTCCCAAAAGGGATCATCAAACTCTGTCAAGTCATTTGGGGCGGGGCCTAGAGTATCCCTCCAATGGGAAATGGGCTCCCAAAGACCATTCGTACATTAGAGATAAATACTGGTCCAGGACTCCCTCTTATGGCACAATCAGCCACAGTTAAAAGCAACCATAGAGTTGAAGAGCTAGTGAGCAATTTTTTTGTTTGTTTGTTTGCTTTTTTTCGAGACAAGGTTTCTCGTGTACCAGCCCTGGCTGTCCTGGAACTCGCTCTGTAGACCAGGCTGGCCTGGAACTCACAGAGATCCACCTGCCTCTGCCTCCTGAGTACTGGGATTACAGATCTGCGCTCCCATCGCCCGGGGAACGATTTTGTTTAGGGAAAAAGAAGTCGGTAGACCTTGGCTTTCATGTGAATTCTCATTAAACTCTGTTCTGTGTCAGAGTTGACAATGATAAAATGCTTCATCACATATGAAATATGCAGTCAACAACAGCCACAGCGTGAAGAGGGTTAGCCTGCGAGCAGAGCAGAAGCCAAGCGCCCAGAGACAGTGTGTGCACCACCGTCTGTCGTCCAGAGCATCGGCTTCTTGCTCTAACAAAACTTGGATAGGCTGGCTCTTGTCTTGCTCTATGTAGTGCGGGTAATAAAGCTCTCAGTCTGTCCATGTTGGACATTTGTTATTTTTCTGTTTTCCTTTCCCACAGAGCTTTGATATGACGACTGGATTATAATTTGGTAGACTCTCGACAGGGCCCTTTCCCCCAACCATTCAAGGAAGATTACTTGCATCTTATGGAGAGGAAAAAGGAGAGTTACACAATTGGCTTTCTGTCTCATTCCAGTGACAGACTTGGCCTGATCCTGGAGCATCGCACTTGCTGGACTCCGTCGAAGAACTCCAGTTACTGTAGTTTCAATCTGACAGTTTCCAAGTCTATTGCTCTGCCTGCTGGCAATTCTTACTGCCTAATACATTTACACATGTTTAAGTCGGCCAGAAATTGGTTTGTTTGATTTTAGCTAAAGAAAATTGGCCTGATGTTATTAAAAATGTTTGCTATTTTCTATAACACCAAATCAATCACATTTTTGAAGAGAAAAAAAAAGACAAAACAGGAGGATTCACTGATAATTTGGTGCAAAAATTTATAAGCAGTCTTCCTTGTTCTGCATCTATGAGAGCTATTTAAGAACAAACCCTTACACATCACTTTGAGGCTACCTCATGTCTCCAAAGATTGTAACTACATTTTTGAAAAGGCACTTTCTTCTGTGGTATAAAATCCATGTTGAATATAATAAGAAATCTTCATAAAAATTAATTTATGTAATTTCTAAATTTAAAACATTTGTTTGAAAATATATGCCATTAAATTATATAATTTTAAAATGCTTTAAATTTGGCTTGAAGCATACCTAATTATAATTGATATTTTAGATTCACTCCATTAAAGGAACTGATGTTGGCTGGGCTTGTTCAGCAGATGAGTGCTTGCCAATTGCTTAGGAAGCCTTGGGTTTGCTCAGTGCCCACACTCCCTGGTTATGGTGCACACCTGTGCTAACAGCACATGGAGATGAAGGCTAGAGGAGCAGAAGCTCATGGCCGTCTTGGATGCTTAATGAGTTTGAGAATTGCTTGGCTTGTGTGAAACTCTATCTCAAAAACAAAAATAGTTTCAATAACAACAACAGTAATAATAAAACAAAACCCAACCAAGTCATACTGTGCATCATTAGTTCCATCCAAATATAAGGAAGGATGCAACATAAGTCTGCATTTTGTACCATGGATGTTGGAGGAGAACCCACAAACACACTTCTGATAGAAATAATGTTGCTCTCTTATCACTACCATACTTTTCATTAACTTTGGAGACTTCATGTCAGCAGTATGATCTGTCCATTGTCACCAGAAAGTGTGTGATACTGAATAATGCTTCCTCAGTGTTGCCTCTTCTCTCTCATTAGTGTGAAACATTGCCAAATTTCTTCCTCAGAAATATTACTCTGTAACTGTTCAGAGAAGACAAAATTCATCTGCAAAGTGGCCCCAGTGCTTTGTCTGGAAATGAAGTAGAAGCCTTGCTTCACCAAGGAACCAGAAACTGCCCGTGGGACCAGAAATAAATGGAGCAAAGGTCCAATAAAATCTAACATCAAAACTTAGCAAAATTACTCTAAGATGCAATTGTTGCAATTTATTCAGTAATTCATATCCATTAAGCATGCTATTATTATTTTCTAAGTTGCAATATTCATATTAAAATGTTCATTAGTACTATTATGCTTTGATAAACCAGCCCTAAACTGGGAAGCCTGCTTTTTTTTTTAGCAGAGAAACTTGGCATTTGACAATTGTATGATAAAATGCATTAAGTAATAAAACCCAAAGCAACAGATGTAAATGTTAAATACCCAAGTGATGAAAACATGTTAGCTGAGGTGAGTGTACCCTGTTAGCTCATTGCAAGCAATGCTGAGTGATCAGTAGCATCACAATAGTGTCCATGCACCCATAAGGTTGCAATGCTTGGTGAGCGTGTAAACCAATTACTCTAGAGTAGCATGGAGATTGTCTTCCTGACCCTTTATGTGTCATTTCACACATCCACAGCATCCCAGACTCATTTCTGGATGGTTGGTGCTTTATTTATGCCTACTTCTGCACCCTAGGAACCATTTGAGCCTGGGGATTATCTGTCTTCAGCAGCCCACACATTTATGTGGAAAGAATGTCTGTCAATTGTCTTTCCCCTCCTTCCTCCCTCCTTCTTTTTTCTTTATTCCAATAGATTTTTTTCTCACATAACACCCTACCCCCCCCTCTCCTCCTGCCTGTTCTTTCCCACTTCACTTCCCATCTGGAGCCTCTCCCTTTCTGTCTCTCATTAGAAAAGAATAGACGTCTAAGAGATAATAATATAACAAAATAAAATATAATACTATAAAACAAAAACTATCATGTCAAAGTTTGACAAGACAAACCAATAGAAGAAAAAAGGCCCAAGAGAAAGCACAAGAATCAGAGACACATTTGTTTGCAGTCTCAGGAATCCTATAAAAGCACTAAATGAAACCCACAATATATCCACAGAGGACCTGATGCGGGCCTGTGCCAGCCCTGTGTGGTGCTGCTTTAGTCTCGAAGAGCTCATATGAGCTTTGCTCAGTTGATTTAGACGACCTTGTTCTCATGGTTTCCTCCATCCTCTCTTGCTCCCACACTCCTTCCTCCTCCTTCTCTGCAGGGTTCCCTGAGTCCTAAGAGGAGGGATTTGATGGAGACATCCCATTTGGGCTGAGTGTTCCACGGTCTCTCACACTCTGCATAATGTCTGGCTTTGGGTCTCTACGACTGTTCCCATCTGCTGTAGGAAGAAGAGTCTGGTGATGGCTAAACAAGGCACTGGTTTATGAGTGTAGCAGAATACCATTAAGAGTCATTTTATCGCTGCATTTCTTTTTCTTTTTCAGATGAGTAGTATTTGGCTTTACCCTAGTTCTCTGGGCTATCTAGTTTCTGGTTCTTGGTAACTCAAGCAGTATCTAGTAGGGGTTCCATCTCATGGAGTGGGCCTTAAATCCAATCAGAGTTTGGTTGGTCCCTTCCATAAACTTTGTGCCACAGTTGCCCTAGCATATCTTGCAAGTAGGACAGCATTTTAGATCAAAGGCTTTGTGGCTGGATTGGTGTTTCCATTTCCCTTTTGTGCTGTGAGGAGTACCTTCTGGTGTCAAAGATGCTAATATGTGGAGGTGAAGGACCCATGTAGGAACCAGCTAAACCTCTTCATGTTCAATGAGGTATGTAGGTACTATCTTCAGCAATGGCACTGTGCTGTCAGCTGGTGGAGAACAACCTATACTCTGGGCAACAGTCTTGGTTGTTTGGGGATTCTGAACACTAGCAGGAATTCTAGCTGGGTGTGTGAACTACCCACTTAGAGACTGCAGATTTAGACCTGCCTTGCAGTAAAGTGTGACCATATGAGTGGGGCTAGCTGATAAGGTGTAAGAGAAAACGATCTATTCTATTTCCAAAAGGGTCTCAGATTTAAACATCTGTACAACTCACTCCTTTTTCCTTCACATTGAGTTGCGGTGGCAATGGCAGAGCTTCCTGTTTGGAGCCAGGGATGGAAACTGTTTACTGACAATGACAGCACAATCTTGTCAAGGCCTCTTACAGGAAAGAGAAGTAGATTTATTATTTTAGCCATTTAGTTTTTTAGTTTTTAGTTTTAGTTTTTCTGTTTTTGTTTGTTTGTTTTTAAACATCTCACCACATAGTCATGAGTGGCTTGTAATTCATGCAGGCCTCAAATTGGTAGCAATTTTGCTGCCTCTACCTTCAGAGTACAGCGGTTATAGGTGTGGCCCTGTGCTAGGTTTTCTTATTATGGACTCTTGCCCCGTGTCCCATACTATGGCTTCATTATTCTTTAGGTAGAGGGAGGGAAATTGCCAAATGATGTCTGCTAATATTTTACCCAGAAATATCTGTAATGAAACAGTTGATTTGGCTTGCCTTATCTTTATCCATAAGAAGCAGAAAGGCCAGCATGACAGGAGATGTCAGGGCATGATAGCAACCACCACTGTTTATCATGTATGTACCAGTACTCAACACAGCCTTTTATTGTTGAATTTGGAATTGTTATCCCCATTTTCCACACAACATGTCTTTGTTTAGAAAATTTTAAAGATTTTTACAATTACTAAAAAAAGTCTCACTAAGAAAAGACCATTGTTACAATTAATTATTATGTCAATATGACTTAATTAAGAGATATCCAAATAAACATTGTGAGGGCGTTCACAGAGAAGACTAATTTTCATTAACATATGGAGCAAAACCATACCTGGCCACTGTTATGAGGCTGAGTATTAACTTCTGAGGGCTTAGATGGAAGGAAAAGGTTAGATGAGAGGGATGACCTCTGTACTCTGTTAGACTTGCCTTGCCCATTCTCACACCTTTAGATTTAAGCAGAGTCATGTCACAGGCAGTCCTAGTCTCTAGCTGGCCAATGGCACTTAAATCACTTCTTAGCCTAATAAACTTGCTAGTCAAATGATAACAAATCTACTCTTATATCTCTAAATATCATGTTTTTTCTTCCTGTAACAGCCATGGTCTCTAGTCTCTTCTGTTTCTGATCTTTAGAAATTTTATAAAGATTTAATTTAAAGTCACACCAAACTTTCCCCAATTTTTTAATAGACAAGGTTTTAGACTAGATATCCATCAGCTATAGTTATGGATATACCCCATAAGGGGACAGAAGTTAGGGTAGCATAGTGTCTTAGTTAGGGTCTCTATTGTTGTGAAGAAACACCAATACCAAGGCAACTCTTATAAAGGAAAACATTTAATTGGGGCTGGCTTACAGTTCACAGAGTTAGTCAATTATTGTCATGGTAGGAATCAGGGCAGTGTACAGGCAGACATGGTGCTGGAAAAGAAGCTGAGAGTTCTACATCTTGATCCGCAGGTAGCAGGAAGAGAAAGAAACACATTAGGCCTGACTTAAGCATCTGAGACCTCAAAACCCACCTCCAGTGATACACTTCCTCCAAAAATGTCACACCTACTCCAACAAGATCACACTTCTAATAGTGCCAGTCCCTATGAGCCTATGGAGTCATTTTCATTCAAAATACCATATTCCATTCTTTCCCCATAGGCTCATAGCTATATCATAATGCAGAATACATTTAGTTCAATTTCAAAAGTCCCTATATAGTCTTTAATAGTCTCAACATTGTTTAAAAGTTCAAAGTTCAAAATCTCTTCTGCAATTTTCAATCTCTTAATTGTCATCACCTGCAACATTAAAATGAAAAAGCAGATAATATACTTCCAACATATAATGGCACTGAGTATATATTACAGCTCCAAAATGTAGGGAAGGGGGCATAATGAAGAAATACTGGACCAAAACAAAACCAAAATCAGCTGGGCAAACTCCAAACTCTTCATCTCCATGTCTGATGTCAGAGCACTCTTTAGATCTCCAGCTTCTTTCATCTCTGTTGACTGCAACACACTGCTCTCTCTTGGGCTGGTTCCACTCCCTGTTAGCAGCTGTCCTTGGAAGGCAGGCAGGCATCCCATGACTCTGGTATCTCTAACATCTTGGGGTCTCAAAGGCAATCCAGGTTCCACCTTTACAGCTTTACACAATGCACAATGGCTTCTCTGGACCTCCATGCAGGGACACCCCTTACACATGCCTGGCCTCACCAGCTTTCCTTAGTCACAGAGGGTGATTCCATAACCGATTTCTTCCATTCTTGACTCTAAAGCCAAAACCTTGTGGCTAAATCTGCTAAGTTCTGGTGCTTGCTGGGAATAGAACATGGCCCCTCATTCAATTACATCCTCACCAGCTTTCTGTTTTTAAAGGGTTCTTTCACTGTCCACGTTTGGCTATCCTAGAACTCACTCTGTAGACCAGGCTGGCATTGAGATTAGACATCCACCAGCCTTTGCCTTCTGAGTGCTGAGATTAAAGGTGTGCACTAGCAATCCATCCCTAAGCTTTTCTTTAATTTATTTCCACAAATCAGATGATTAATTGTGTGGGATCTTGCCGTAAGGTCACCACTCCCTTTATACTATTTAACACCAAGATTTCCTTTGTTATGTTTTTGTTTAAAGATAAAGAAAAAGAGAAGGCAGAAGATGAGACATATTAACCAGTTTATTATGGGACCGGTAGAGTAGGGAGACTGAGAGAGAAGAGAAAAGTGGGTAATGGCTGAGAGAGAAAGAGAGAGAGAGAGAGAGAGAGAGAGAGAGAGAGAGAGAGAGAGAGCACGTAGATGGGAGAAGAGAGAGCAAAGCAGAAGCAGAGAGAGAGCTGAGAAGAAATGAGCAGAGAGAGAGAGTAAAGAGAATATAAATGGGCAGGGGTCTGTCTTTTAAAGGGTCCTTTGCACCTGCGTGCAGACTCAGTTCCTGTTACGATAAATCTTTTCGCCAAAAGCACTCTACTACATTTCCCAGAATCCTCTTTGACTCCTAGTCCCGTCTAACTTGTTTCATTGGCCAAACAGTATTTTATTTAACAATCAAAAAGATAAACATACACAGTATATTCCCCATCAAGTTCCCATGGAACCCTGTGCTGACCAGGGTTCTGCCTGAGTGGATTCCGCCAAGTAACAGGGGCAGGCCTCCTCTTTTTCTTCAAAAACATAACATTTGGTGCCAACGTGAATTAGGCTCTCTCTGTAAGCTCTCTTGCAGCTTGCTGGCAGATAGGCGTTCTCTCTAACCTCTCCTGCCAGGGGCACGGGAAATTTTGGGATCCTAAAATCTGAACTCATAACCGGCTTTCCATCCCGGCTTTTCCTGACACTTCCTCCTGCCTGCAGTGGCCTGAGATGCTGGGAGTCTGTACACTTCAACTCGCCGCTTTTCAAACTAAGGATCTCTGGAACTCACTCATCTGCCTGTTTGCTGCAATCTGGTAAGATACCCATAACTTTTCCCATGGGGCAGACCTAGCACTCCATTTTGGAGTTCACTGCCTTTGGTCTACTGGGTCCATTTGTCGGTTTCGGACTGCTGAGCCTCTTTCGGGCTTTCTGCTGGGTGCTGTCAGACAGAGCAATCTGTGCCATTTTTGGCCTCACCCACGGGAAATACATTTTACGAGAACTTTCAGTCACTGCCAGCGAGTGGGTAAATGAGTGGAGTTCTTCTGCCTCCCGGTGGGAACTTTCTCTCACCTGGGAATGCCCCTCATCTTCTCTTCTGTCTCTGACCGTGTTTCTTCTTGGTTGGCAGTGTCTGCTTGAGACGATCTGAGAGTTTTTGTTTGTTTGTTTTCATTTTCCACACGAATGAGGTTTGAGATTTTTGGTTCGGGTCCATGAGGGATCTTTCAGGTTTTGTACATCTTACTGCCTCACTCATGGAGAAAAACTTCTTCCAGCAGTTGAGAATGTGTCTACGGGGGCTGCCATCTTGGCCATGTGGTCTGACCTGGGGGCTGCCCTCCTGACCACGTGACCTAGCTTAGGCCTGCCCACTCAGTTCAGTGACTTGCATAGGCAAGCACTGCCACCAGACATCTTGCTTTTTATTTTTTGTCTCTGATTTCTTCTTTCACTTGTTGGGTGCATATCCCATAGGTCAGGTCTAGCACCCTGCTCCGGGAGTGATGTGTTTTGTTTTGGACTGCTGGGTCCTCCTTAGTATCGGGGCTGCTGAGCTCCCCATCAGACTCCTGTGTCTTTCTGGATGGCCCTGGCAACACTTCTGGGCTGACAAGCTTCCAGAGAGTGGATTTTGCCATTTTTGTTTGCCTTACCCATGGGAACCTTTCTGGTTGCAGCCAACAAGTGGGTAAACAGACAAAAAAATGGCTTATGGTCGCCGCCATCTTGGCCATATGGTCTGACCTGGGGGCTGCCATCTTGGTCATGTGACCTACCTGTAGGCACGCCCACTCCAGCGGTCTGTGCCAGCAAACCTGTCTGCCGGATTTTTGATTTCTGTCAGATTCTTTTTGCTTTTTATTTTATTTTATTTGTCTATGATTTCTTCCTTTACTGGCTCTGTTGCTCATGGCTTGTTCACAAAATACTGTGTCTTTCCAGGGCCCTCTGTTTAAGTCTACTCTGTCCCTTTAAATCTCCTGTCTGCTACCATGTACGGATCAGAGATTGCATTCTGGTTCCCCTTTCACTGTTATCCAGTCCTGTTTGTCTCTGTACATGTAATTTAAATTTAACTTTATATTTATCTAATTCTATATGCAACTTAAATTAAACTGTGGTGTCTCATATTTCTAAATTACTATGTATCTTTAAATGATGGTAAACATTTAAAGTCATAAAGGTCTAATTTAACTATATTTAAAATATAAGCTAAGTCTATACAACTTAAATTTAACTCACGTATGTTTAAATGATGAAAGTTTAAAATCATAAAGGTCTATTTCAAATTAACAAAATATTTATACCACTCAGTTCATCCTGTAAGCCTTTACAAAGGTACAGCTTTTTTATTACAAAAAGGGATTTTTCTCTAACTAAAGGCAAACTTTTGACTGCTGAGAAACTAAACAGACAGCCCTCGAGTGCTCAGAGATCTAGAGAATATGGCATTTAAAATGTTTTGTTAAAAAGCTTTCTGTAACAGAAAGATAGGCCAGCTGCTGGCTCCACCCCATTTCCTTCAAGAAGACTGATGGGCACTGAAGAAACTTCATCTCAAGTCAGTGACAACGCTGGTCACTGAGCAACCCTGCCCTTCACCTCAATTGCTACAAAGTACTCTGGACAATGGACAAGAGGATAGTGGAATCGACTTTCCTTGTGTTGCTTGGGCCAACGGTTGGCGAGTCTTCCTATAGTCTATAATCCACAGGTCACATGCTATCAGCAAGAAGGCAGGTGTCCTGCAACCTGCTACTATGGATGGAGGACCTTGGGGATGGCTGTCCATGCAGCCTGCTGGCAAGTCTCTGTTATTCTTTAATTGTTAATTCAGGTAAAATCTTATCCTTCTCAAGAACTCTGATGTTTTTGATGACTGGTAGTCTTGCCAGCTTAAAGCAAAACAGATTTCAGGAACAGGTATTTTAGAGCTTATCTATGTGAAGATAGGCAACTGTAAGGTGTATAAAGGTCTGAAGGTCTGAGAATGTAGTTATGAAGGTCTGAGGATGGAAAGGTCTAATATGTGGGATAAATGCAAGTTATGAAGGTCTGAGAATGGTAGGTATAAAGGTCTGAGAATGGAAGGTCTAAGATGGTAATGTAAGGTGTATGAATTAAAGTTATGAAGGTCTGAGGATAAAAAGGCTTAAGTGATGATAAAGGGAGTTGAGACATTAAAAGAATGAAATATGTTCCTGATTTCTCTATTTCTCATGCTATTGTTCATGGTCTGTTCTACAATACCACTGTACGATCATAACTACAAGGTCAAGACTAAGATGCTTTTCATTGTCCAAAAAAAAAAATCTGTCAATTTTAAAATGGTAATGCTTTCAGCCAAGTTGCTTCTAACATGAATATGCTGCTAATGTGTCTAAACTTATATTTCCACAAACTCTAAGGATTCTTGTAAGTTCCAGGGAGCTGAATTGGATCCAAACATGCAGGTCAGATTCACTCCAGTTATTCAATCTTTCCCTGGTCCCAGGACTCTCTTCCCTCATGTTGGGACACCTAGGGAACCCCTCCCTCATCTTATAATCTTCCCCTCAAGTGACAGGACCTAAGAAAATTTTTTTTTCTAAACTTAACCTTGTCCTCTGCTCTGCCAACATCTTGCCAGGTCTAAGAGGTGCCAGGGAGTTCTGTATAGCCTGGACTGCGATGAAACAACAAGCTACCCCAGGATGTGGCAGCACCCCAACCTTCTCAGGTCCCCCGAAGATGGTCAATGCCCCCCACATCAGCAGGAAGCAGTCTTGAGAATTCGACGCCCTTATTCCTTAATCTGCCATGTCTAACACTCCACCTTTTAAAATAATAAGTAGAGGTGGGAATGAAAGGTTCAGGCTTTAATGCTGATCGGCAATATCTCTTTAAGAGGCAGACCCTGCCCCTGACAACAGGCAGGGCATGCACAGGGACGTGCCATCACCAAGTCACCTGCCACGCATTACAGCCTGCATGAGGACTCTGAGCGTTCGTGGAACCTCAGTGCGCATGTGCAGTCTTCCCTTTAAAAGTTCCAACTTCCCTGTGGCTCTGGCTGTTCTAGAACTCACTCTGTAGATCAGGCTGGTCTTGAACTCACAGAGATCAGCCTGCCTCTACCTCCTGACTGATGGGATTAAAGGTGTTCACCACCATTGCCTGGCTGACAACTCTTACAAAGGAAAACATTTAATTGGGACTGGCCTAGAGCTTCAGAGGTTTAGTCCATATTGGGAAGCATGGCAGTATGGAGGTAGACATGGTGCTAGAGAAAGAAGAAGCTAAGAGTTCTACATCGGGATCTGCAAGCAGCAGGAAAAGAGAAAGACATACTAGGCCTGGCTTGAGCTTCTGAGATCTTAAAGCCAAGCCCTAGTGATACTTCCTACAACAAGGACACACCTCCTAATAGTGCCACTCCCTATGAGCCTATGGAGCAATTTTCATTCAAACCACCACACGTAGCTTCTGGAGGCCATGTGTTCCATCAAGAGGCATCATGCTTGATTAGACAAGTTGGTTGACGTGATCTTCTGTTGAGTCACTATGATAAATATGTATGCCAGGAGTGTAAATACATATAAACTGTTGTATGTCAAAGGTCAGTTTCACCAGGACTGGATGGTTATAAAAGACTTCTTGTGTTTTTCATCTTTCCACTCATTTCTGACTAAAGAAAAGTAATGTGGTGTTGTATCATAAAGGAAGAAAGGATAATCTATCAGAGAGACACAGGACCTTCTGAATCTGCTCCAAGGATCCTCCTGAAGTCCTATAGCAATTGTTCTATCCTTAGATTATGAACCATCAGTACATTTGCAAGTTGAGCTGATGTCAGGGAAACCAGAATCCCAATGGGTAGATATCATTTATAACCTTCTATCCATATGGCTTAGAATAATGATAAAGCTCCAAAACAGAAACAAAGAGAAAAGCAGAAACTTGGTGCAAGCCATAAATCTATAGTTTATATAAACAGTGCAGAGAAACTAGCATCGGTTGTCCTCTGGCCCACTGGGGACCTAAGCTTATAACTATTTTAATCTGTT
This sequence comes from Cricetulus griseus, assembly GCF_003668045.3. Taxonomy (NCBI): domain Eukaryota; kingdom Metazoa; phylum Chordata; class Mammalia; order Rodentia; family Cricetidae; genus Cricetulus; species Cricetulus griseus. Next base: position 157,048,464 of record NC_048596.1, read on the forward strand.
TCACTCTGGTTTGGCCAAGGATTAGCACTAAAACTCAAAACATCTTCAGTGAGCACTAGGTGTGGTGTCCAAGGACTCAGGATGCTGAGGCAGGAGGATTATGAATTTGAGGTCAGTCTTGACTACTTTAGAGATCAGGATTTAATAGATTAACTAGAACTAGCTGTGTGCTGTCTTCACATCCCTAGCCATTCATCAATTTTATTAGCTACAAATTGGTCTTCATTATCCTCTTCCTGCATTTTGATGGGATTTGTAGAGATAAAAGAGTGGAAGGATAGCAACTCAACTATTAATCACTAATGGCATTCAATGACGTGTACATGTTGCATTAAAGAAATGTTTTAGACATGAAAACTTTTAGCAGAAATTGTTCAAGTTTTATTGTATATATCAGCTTGATAACATTGGGGTCTTTCACCAAAAACACTATGCTTGTAAGAACAATCAAAGTAGATAAAAATCAAGGTTAGTACACAAAACGAGTCTGGTGAGATGGAGTCTAAATGAAGATACAGAATAAAATCAGGACTTGTCAGACACAAAAAGGGAACAGGTAGGGGAAGGGCTCAACCACAGAACTACAGTTCAGGGCACTGGTCTTCACAGAATCACAGTAAAGGAAGTGACACCCCACGAAATGAGGCAAGACTTCAAAGATTCATTAATTTAAATTCTGTTGTAAGACAGATTTTGAAAAGCCAGAGCCCAATGAGGATACCAGAGAAACCTTTAGCTCTATTTAAGCTAAAGGTTCACTCATTTTACTCACTGAGTAACTGTTTTGCCTGGTACCCATTGCATGTTAAAAATTAGGTGCAGAATCTATGGGGCTGAGTAAGCAAGAAGCAAAATTCATGTTCTCATGATTTATATTCTGCTAAGCAACTGAGGAAAAGCTTGCCTCGATTTCTGGCTGGTGAGCTTCCAGAATACAGCTGCTTCATTTTGTCCCCAGTAGGAGTCACATCAACACCAGGCTCCACAGTGGGAAGGACACTGAAGGAGAAGACCTGCTATCCATAAATATGCTCTATAAAAGCATGCGTGAGCAGACAATCAAGCGGGCCATTTCGCTGCCTACCTCTTCAGAACGAGCTCAAATTGCATAGTCTGTGTTGAAAATATAAATTCCTGTAGAAAATTCAGGCTCTCGAATCTTCTTTTATTGCCATGATAGAACTGTGACTCAATGTAATTGGCTGTTTCAACATCCCACTTGACTTTGTTATTATAGACCTAGACTAGGACAAGTCACAGACTAAGGAAATATGTAAACCTTTGCATCACCAATGGCTGAGTTTTAAAGTAGGTGTTTAACAAAGGCTGTGCTCAAGCCTGCTGCTCAGTCATAACAGGCGAACTTAAGAACATTTGTCGGCCTTGTCATTCAGGGTAGTACATACTACAGTTAAGCTCTATGGTTAAGAGATCCAAGCTTAAAGATAAATACCTTCTATCAGCTATAGACATGCAGCTTCCATGCTATCTCATTTGCTGGAGTTTTCAGAAGCTGACTTGTTTATTGTATTTTGCCTTATTTTCAATCCTAAAACAGGAGAGCTAATACATGTGGCCACACTGGCTAAACAGTAAAGTTAGGAACTTTCTTGTAGCTTACTGGTGAAGGAAGGAGCCTGTGTTTCCATTGCATTAAAAGATTTGCTGGTCCTTTCCTCCCTTAAAGAAATAAAATAAAGTTTCATGGACTTAGCTGCCCTTTCTAAGACTCTTATGCAAATTGGTAGCAGGGCTTAAGCAGCTATAGAGGAAGCTGATAACTGTGGCAAATAGGAAAATCGGAATGCTTTTGCTTATAGATACATATGTGACAGATCTTAAAGGTCAAACATGAAGTAACAGACTTTGTAGAAAAGCAAGGGAGGTATCTGAAGTCTGCAGAGTGAGCAGAATTGCATCAGAAAAGAAAATCAAAGTAGAGAAATTCAAAGAAATATGCTAGGGACTTAAAGGCAAAAATGGGAATAACAGAAAAATGTGATAACCAGAATATGAAGAATGGAAAATGAAGGCAGCAGCTGAGAAACCATGTACCCATGCCAACTCAGGTTATCCCCCTTTTGATGCTCTCCACCTGGCTCAAATCTATAACAATGGCTCCATGTAATAAGAGTCTGTGGTTTTGTTTTTGCCTTTATATTCCACATATCTATCTTTTGATGAATGGCCTTGCCTCACTTCAGGAATGTAGATCTCATTTTCAAAGGACATATTTAAATCGTATTTTGGAGAGCAATGATACAATTTTAAGCAAAAAAAAAAAAAAAAAAAAAGCACAAACAAATCACATATTTGCTGACTCTCAGAGTCCTTGGCTCATTTTTCATTTGTTTCCATTACAGAACCTAATTAAACAATAATTCCTGCACATTTCATTGTAAGAAAGACCATGCAGCATATGCCAAGGTTAATTATTGGACAATTGAGTCTGGCAATGAATGAAGAATGTTGTAATTAGGTTCATATGCAGAAAATAGTGTGAATTTGCACTTTTTGTGATGTGTGAAGCCACATCAGAAAAGCATATGTCTACAAATGGCCAGCAGGGTGCAAAGCTCTGCACCTAGTATTGGTGGCTGGGCTTCAGATTCACCTGCTGTTTTCCAGGGTGGTAGCTTCGCTGTCCTGTGTGGGTACTGGGCTGAAGTCATTTTCAGATAAGTGACTGCTGATAGCTCTCCAAGAAAAACAGTCCCCGTTTGTAATAAAAAAAGTCCCCGTTTGTAATAAAAAAGTCCCCGTTTGTAATCAAATAAGTTGGGCTTAGTTTTGTAGCTTTAGGTTTTCTTGTCCTTGCCCTTTATAGAATGGAAAAGCTTGGTTCGATGGTCTTTAAATGTTTTTCTTTCATCAGAATTCTGCAACACTTCTAAATTTTATCATTATTACTGTTTCTTTACAATTAAAAAATTTTTTGTGTGTGCTGGATAATTTTATGCCAACTTGACACAAGCTAAAGTCACCTAAGAAGGAACTACAATTAACTAAATGCCTCCATAGGTCAGGCTGTGGGGCATTTTCTTAATTAGCAATTGACAGGGGAGGGCCCAGCCCATGTGGGTAGTGCCATCTCTGAGTTGGTGGTCCTGCTGCATTCTGTAAGAAAGCAGGCTGAGCAAGCCATGAGGAGCAAACTAGTAAGCAGCATCCTCCATGCCTCTGCATCAGCTGCAGTCTCCAGGTTCCTACCCTTTTTGAATTCCTGTTCTTACTTCCCTCAGTGATGGACTGCACTTGGTCATTGTGTTTCATCACAGCAATAGTCACCCTAATGAACACAGAAATTAGTATCAGAATTGCAGTGTTGTGACAGACCTGACCATGTGGTTTGGGGGAGGATTGTGGATGGACTTTGGAACTTTGGGCTAGAAAAGTCTGATTTAAATATTAAGTGTCGAGAGCTCAGTGGGCTGCTTTTGTAGGAGCAAGGAAGATCAGAATGTTGAGAACAATTTAGAAGATGGAGGCCTGGCTTGTGAAGTTTCAGAGGGAAGCAATGACTCTACCTGGCCATTTTCATGAGGAACCACAGGGTGTCTGGTCAGCTGGGGCTGAACAATCAGCTGTGATTAACAAGAGACCAGCATGATTGAAGTTTTCTGAGAACTGTTTCCTCAGAATCTGCACTCAACAGCTGTGCTCCAGAGGCCACCAAGATTGTACCTGTGTGCTGTCTGCTGAATTCAGCAATCTAAGGGTCACCCAGATGGTACTGGATTTGAAGATATCAATGGGAACGTGGAGAACAGCTGAAGCTTGGCACTGGGAGAGGCTGGGAGAGGAGGGGAGAGACTGGGAGGGGCTGTTGGTTGAAAGTGCAGGCTAGGTGCAGCAGAGATCAACATTTGGAGATGTCAGTACCTTGGGATAGCCACCAAGAGCAGCAACAGCTAAGGAGTGGAACCAGTTGGCTCCTAGAAGACAAGCTGTGAGTGCTACAGAAGGCAGAGCCAGAGAAGTGACCCAGGCCCTGTGGAGGAGCCCAAAAGATTACAGATAATTCCCAGATGTTGAGCATTGAGTGATTTACACTGTTGGGATTTTGGTTTTGCTTTGATCTGTTTGTGACTATGTCCTGGTACTTTCTTCTTGGAGTAAAGAAGTATGTAACTTCTTTTCTTTTCTTTTTTATTCTCTTTTAATTTTTATTTTCAGGAAACCTTAGTTGAGATACTGAATTTTTTAAAAAATTTTTAAGCTTTAAAAGAGACTAAGAAAAGGTTGTGGCTTAACAGTGAGGAGTTTGTGTGTCGAGATGACAAGGAGTCAATTGTCCTGGGTTGTCTCACTTGCCACAGGCTATAGTCATTTGAAAAGAGGGAACTTAAATTAAGAAAATGCCCATATAAATAAGATCAGGATGTAGGCAAGCCTGTAGGGTATTTTCTTAATTAGTAATTCATGGGGGAGGGCCACTGTGGGTGGTACCACCTGTGGTCTAGAAGCTCTGGATTCCAAAGAAAGCAGGCTGGGTATGCTATGGGGATCAAGCCAGTAAGCAGCACTCCTAAGTGACCTCTGCTTCAGCTCTTGCCTTCAGGGTCTCACCCTGATTGAGTTCCTGTCCTGACTCTCCTCAGTGATGGATTATGATGTGGAAGTGTAAGTCAAATAAACTCTTTCCTCCCCAAGTTGCTTTTGGTCACAGTGTTTCTGCTCAGCAATATCAACCCTAACTAAGACAAATCTTATGAAAGTACAGTTCAGCTTAATATTTAGACACCAACACTTTTGAATTAGATAGATTCTGCATAGCAGCACTACTCAGAACAACTTTGAGTAAAATAGAGTTGGTTCGCCTTCTACCAACATTAAATTCTCAAAATTTCCACACTTCACAATATAAACAGTATGATTTATAAAATGTAAGCCTTCCTCCGAGGCTGCTGACTCCTGAATGACACCATTATGGACTACACCACCACCTCTGGAGCACCTATCAAAGACTGGAGTAGATCATGATTTAACTTGTGGCTTGCTTCACTTTGGATGGCAATGATATGCTTCCCTTTAAGAAAGAACAGAACAGATAGATCAGAGCAAGGCAGTGGCCACAGCCACACATAGCTGACCGTAGCTTCATATTTGGGCTTCTAAGATGTTCAACTTTAATCATCTTGTTACAAGTGAATTTCAATTAAGAAATGATCATTCAATAGACAAGTGATCAAAGAACAATTGTTCTGGCAATGGAAGGCTTCATCCACTTTTTTTCAAGAACATTTTATAAATGCACATTTTACTGAGTGGCGACAGATGCCATTGGGGATAGAAAGGAATGGACAGACCAGATAGAAAGGATTAAATGTATTTATATATTTCATGAATCAGTGAGGGATTTGCAAATGCCATCTTCCATGTGTTTCCTTGGCCAGAACTTTGTAACTTGTCACTAAAGAATTACACTAGGCTAGAGGATGCTGTTACTTGGAGTAAGCATGTGCTCAGCTAAAAGTTAAAGGTTCTAATAGGAAGGTAGATGACAGAACAGATACCAGGTGATACTGCTTACCACCTGGGCAGAAGTCTGTAGCTGCAAAATATGACTACTTTCCCTCTGCCCGACCCATTCAGTGTGTAGGCATTTTGTCTCTGTGCTTGAGTTTGTAGCTCCATAATTTTCCCTGGACAATTGGAAAGAGAACATTGAATTCATTAATTGTTTATTAGCAATGTTCTGTCTGAATGTGTCCCTGAAGGCCAGAAGAGGGCACCAGCTCTCGTTACAGATGGTTCTGAGCCACCATGTGGTTGCTGGGAATTGAACTCAGGACCTCTGGAAGAACAGTCAGTGCTCTTAATCACTGGGTCATCTCTCCAGCCCCCCAACATTGAAGCCATGTTGTTGAAATTTGTCTTATTTCTTAGAGTCTTTATAATCCCATTATCATCATCATCTCCTAAATCCTATTATCATCAACATCACACTTTGTTTCTGTTTTCCTTACATTTAACATAATTTTGCTTTATTAGTACTGGCACTACATTTTTTTTAATCACAGATTTTTAAGTTTCTTTTATTATTGTGCCCTTTTTAAACAGTATGCCATGCATTGTTTAAGATTACATAAATTAATTTTAAAGACAGCTCCATTTCATTCATGCCTTCATCTATAGCAAGTTTATTTGTATTTTATAACTAAGAGTATTTTCATAAATAGTTCATGAGTACATACTATAGTCCTCAAATTTTTAGCCTCAGAAACTGCTAACCTTCAGCAAAGGTTTGGTGTTATATATTGTTTCTCTACTAAGTTTGTTGAGTGTTTCTCTGTATTTTACTGTCAATCTTGCTACAAATTTGAAGCCAACCTAATTTTCTCTCTTTAAATTTAGTTGATCCTTTTGTGTATTCCTAGAACAACCCATATATACATATTTATATATGGGTTTATATATATAATTATATATAGAATTAACTAACTATATATACTCACATATATAATATGTAACATATAATATATATAATAAACTAACTTACTGCCTGGGGATCCTGTCTAATTTTGTATTTGCCTCAACCTTTCTACTTTAGCATTTTAAAATTTTCTATTCTGTTTTATAGATAGTTGTATTATAATAAACCTGGGTTAATTTGATAGACATTCACTCTATACTTCCAGCCTCCCCCTTGGATTCTATTAGCTATCCACACAGACAGCAGAGTTAAACATGCAGTTAAATTTCATGCTTGATTGGCAACAATCTTTTTACTAATTTTGATTATTTCTACCTATAATCCAGTAACAGCCCCCTATGTGTTCAGCACACAGGACATGTGCTCAGAATGCAAGCACACATAAGGCAGGCATCTCTGGCTCCATTGCCTCTGGAGGTAGGCAGGGAGGGAGCTGCAGCTGTGTGCTCCTGTCAGTCAGTGTGTCAACCGCTTATTCTGTGGCCTGTCATGACCTTTGACCTGCACAGAGAAGCTCTAAGGAGAGAATTCTTCTTGCCAATAGCTCAGAGAAATAAGGAAGGAGGTTCTCCTGGGTAAATAGAGTCACTGGCTATGCCAGGTGGGGATCTGAGGACTAGAGACTCCCGAGCTTCTCAGGTCTCCAATGTTGAGATTTTGCCTTTGTTTTCACTCAGCAGTTCCTTTGATGATCTCACCTTCTCACTTCCCCCACAGCCTACTGTAACTGCTCCCTGCAAAGGTGGCATGTGGGTCTGGCCCTTGTCCAACTCTGCCTTGTCACCACCTTGGGAGGTTGGTAGAGTTCGGAGGTGTGCATCTAGCTTCCAGTGTCGTCAGCTTGTAGCAGGGCTCACTGATGGACTTGGTGGTGCTGTACCTCTTATTTCTGGTGAGATCTTTGGTACCCACACTCTCACAGAAGTGTTTCTTCTGTCCACACACTTCCTCAATTTATCTTAGATGTGCTAATTGTTTAAAGCAGCTTCTGGTTGGGGTATTTTTTTTTAACACAACCAAACTATTTATTATAATCTCTACTTTTTGTTTCTTTCTATTCCAGTGAGTAAAATTGCAAAAGAAACACACTTCTACATATTTATTTCAATTCTGTTTTAGTCCCTTGCCATCCTTTGGGTGGCTGACATGCTCTCCTATACAAAGAACTGATCTAGTGTTCTTTTCATCTGAACTCTCCATTGGCTCTCTGCTCCACCCCTCCTGTGTATTCAGAGCAGGAAAGCAAATGAGTGATTTAGCATGAGGTGAGCTGTAAATATTTGTGGTTTAGCAGTAAAGAACTTGGTGATTTTGTGTTGAAACAGGGTAAGAAGAAATAAATAGCACAAAATTCGCTGAGATCGTCCAAAGTAATGCTTTTTGAACTCTGTCAGCTGAAGTAGGCTTTTCCCATCTTTACATCTCAGTTCTAGCCGATTACCTTGCAATTCTGTTGTTTCCTAAATAAGACAGAGATTCTGGAAGCTACACGAATGGGCTCACAGTATCCCTTACAAGACATCAAACTATGATTGATTATTTATGAGGGAAAAGATTCCTGTCCAACTGCTCTGATGACATCATATATATATATATATATATATATATATATATATATATATATACTGTTTATTATTGTTAAACAGTTATGGGTTTGTTTCTTTCTAAATACAAATGGAACACAGATTTTAGAAAATGACTTCATGTGTGAAAATCTTAGGCTGCATTCCAGGATAGAATCTTAGGCTGCATTCCAGGATAGACCATATTTCTTTCAAATTATATGGAGGTTACAAACATTGAGAGGACTGAACATTTATTATAGGTGAAAGAAGAGGCAACTCTAGGACTTTGAATAGTGACATAATCTGATATAATATGATTGTTCTGGATGCTGAGAATCAAAAAGATAGAGTTTGAAAACGGAGACATCAGCTGGGAAACCACTGTTGCAAGGAACATAGAAAATTATTCAAGTGTGGACCATGGTGGTGGCA